>NC_057804.1:19549482-19554896 GCF_018294505.1 Triticum aestivum | reverse complement strand
GTGGCGGTGCGCGGTTGGAGGAGAGCGGTGGCGGGGTGACGTGGCGCAAGCGGGTTGGCTGGGGTGAGGTGGAAGCTGGACATGTCCGGCGGGGTGGACATGTCCGGCGCGCGAGGGGAGCGGGGCTAGGGTTTCGGGGGGATTTTCATCTGCGAATTTGGACGGGAAGGGCATAGTTTTATAGGTAGAGGAAGCTAGGAGAGTCCAAATGAGGAGCGGTTTCCGGCCACGCGATCGTGAACGAACGACCGAGAGCATGGAGGGGAGTTAGATGGGTTTTGGGCCAGTTAGGAAGGGTGTTGGGCTGCAAAGAGAAAGAGGGGTTTCGGGTTACGCGGTTAACCGTTGGAGTACCAAACGAACTCCAAATGGCACGGAACTTGACAGGCGGTCTACCGGTGCTATACCAAGGCCACTTGGCAAACCTCGGGCCATTCCGAGAAAGTTTAACACCCACTCACAACGAGAGACAAAAGGGGAACGCCGGAGGACATAGGAGCGCCGGATTGCAAAACGGACAACGGGGAAAAGGCTCGGATGCAAGAGACGAACACGTATGCAATGCAATGCACATGATGACATGATAAAATGCAACACGCAAGCACATGACATGGCAATGATGGCGAATAACTAGCAGACACCTGGCGCATCGGATCCGGGGCGTTACAACACTCCTCCACTAACAAGAGATCTCGTCCCGAGATCTTAGGACCGAGACGGAAGGGAAAAAGGGATGAGGAGAAACAATAACTGAAAAGAAGAAGCAAAGAATCGAGAGCACTCGAGAAGAAGAGAGGAACGACGAGAATGACGAGAATCAAAAGCTCACGGAATCAGATAGACTATGAAAGCACTCGTTCTAACCGGAGTGGTTAGAATGAGAAAAGAAACGAATAAGACTGAAAGGATTTAGGCAGCACTCCGGTTGAAAATGGAAAGAATAGAACATGAACTAGAGAGGATGGAATGATACTTGATGAACTCTTGCAGAATGAATTAAATCATGAAGAACCACCATGAAGAACTCCGGTGACAAAAGGATGATGAGATAGAATGAAGGAAGAAAGAATAAGATGAGCCTTGTGATGATTTAGAGGAGGTTCCGACGAAATGGCTGAGGAAATTGAACTCCGGAAAAGAAAAGATGAGAAGCACTTGGAACTAGAATTTATTCATCAAGAATAAACTCCGAAGGAAGGGATTAATTACTTGGATGGAATAAGAATAAGATTTATTGTATGCTTATCCTTCATCAAATTAAATTGATGACCAACAATGGATTTTGCATACTACTTATTCTTCTTGAAAATGATTGAGAAGTGACATATCGCAACCTTGAGAAGGTCTTCATGAACCACCGATAGAATTGAAAAGAACGAATGAAATTGAAATGATAATCGAAGAAAAGAATCTTGAACGAACCACCGTTAGAATTCGGAAATGACTGACGAAAGAGGATGAATCACCGGGAAGAATTGGAAGAACAAATATGCTCGAGGGGATTTAGATGCACAAGAACAAAGAGATGACGATCTGATTAAAAAAACACTTGAACAAAGCACCGGGATAATTGGATAACGATAGCTGAAATGATGGCCTCCGGTGAAACGAAACGGGAAAACAACTTCTGACATGCTCCGGATAGGTAAGAAAAGGAATATCTGACAAACTGAAATAATTCGAGAGGATGATATGAAGCTAGAAGCACAAAACTTCGCAAGAATGGGCAAGATTTAGAGGAAAGACTCTTCTGCGATCTTCAAATGACGACGAGAAACACTACCAAAATTACTGAGATACTCCGGAAGAAAGAAAAACAGAGAGGTTGAGCCAACAATGAAATGATTTGAAATCGATCTTGAAAGGCATGTGACTGATGAAATCCATTCTTACGTCACACTTGAAAAGAACTGAGAATAACTCCGAGAAAATAGAAGAGTCAGGTAAGATCCTGGGAAAAGACATGTGGGTTAGGGCCCACTGAAGAGATAACACCGTTGAAAAGGATGTTGAACAGATAGGTGAAGCACCGGAACAATTGAAATATTTGAATGAGGTGACCACCTCGAATTAATTGGAACACAGACGAATCTCCTGATATGTCTTGAACTCTCCGGAAGGATAAACTGACGAGAGGAGAACGAGCAGGGAAAACACTTGATCCGAGGGAAAGAATATGATCAACACCGAATACTTGAATTGGGTCCACCGGAAAAAAGAAAAGGGATGAAGAATGACGAACGAGACGAGAATTCACCGGTTGAAATAATTTACGAAAGACTGAAGAGGCTCCGTATGAATGAAATAGATGGTCGAGAGAGAGTCAAACTCCAGGAAGAAAAAGGGTGGGAGGACGGGAAAAACAAATGCAACTTGGAAGGGGGAACCGACGAATATCTTGAAGGGAAAACACCGGTTGAAATCATTGAGGAAAGAAAGCAAAGACTTCGCACGAGTAGGATGGATACTCGATTACGGACTCCGGTTTCCGAGAAGAAGAAGGGGAGGGCGGGTGGGAAAATAAAACAACTGAGGATTGAACTCAAAGATGAAGGGACTCGAGTCAACTTGACGAGAAATGCACCGGATGAAAAGAGCTGAGAACCAACGATCGGAAAACCAACTGCGTGATCCTAAAGAAAATTTGAAGGGGAAGAGGAGTAATTCAAAACACCTCTGTCAAGATTCCTCACCAGCGCGACAAAGGGGCTGAGGAGTAAAAAGAATTCCTACTCTCCGTTATAACTAGACTCCGAAAACAGTTTATTCTAGACTCAACATCGGCCAAACTACACAATCAATCAAGGGGGCTCCTAGGGTCGGTCGAGGCTCTGATACCAACTTGTCACGCCCAATATGCGACCCTATCCAAAAGGAACTCGAAGGTCCCACCAAGGATAGACCCGCATATTGAAATGATTTTGCAAGGTGGATATCATTACATCAACATTACATAATAGATGGGGATACATACATAAGGCATACAATGCCACACGAATACAACATCACAATACATCAGAGCATCATCCGACTACGGATGAATCACAAACAGAAACTCAAACGACATCCACCCTGCTAGCCCAGGCTGCCGACCTGGAACCTATCCCCTGATCGAAGAAGCAGAAGAAGAACTCAACGCAAGCAAGCATCGCTCTCGCGTCATGATCATCGCAGAACCTGTACCTGCAACTGTTGTTGTAGTAATCTGTGAGCCACGAGGACTCAGAAATCCCATTACCATGGGTATCAAGACTAGCAAAGCTTAAAGGGAAAGGAAGGGGTAAAGTGGTGAGGCTGCAGCAGCGACTAAGCATATATGGTGGCTAACATACCCAAATAAGAGCGAGAAGAGAGCAAACAGAATGGTCGTGAAGCTAGCAATGATCAAGAAGTGATCCTGAACTCCTACTTACGTCAAACATAACCCAGAAACCGTGTTCACTTCCCGGACTCCACCGAGAAGAGACCATCACGGCTACACACACGGTTGATGCGTTTTAATTCGGATCTGGTGTCAAGTTATCTACAACCGGACATTAACAAATTCCCATCTGCCTATAACCGCAGGCACGGCTTTCGAAAGATTATACCCTGCAGGGGTGTCCCAACTTAGCCCATGACAAGCTCTCACGATCAACGAAGGAATAGACCTTCTCCCAGGAAGACCCGATCAGACTCGAAATCCCGGTTTACAAGACATTTCGACAATGGTAAAACAAGACCAGCAAAGACCGCCCGATGCACCGACAATCCCGATAGGAGCTGCACATATCTCGTTCTTAGGGCAACACCGGATGAGACAGGCTACGAGTAAAACCAGACCTCGAGTTTCCCCGAGGGGGCCCCGCAGGCGGCTCGGTTCGGGACAACACTTAGACAAGCACTGGCCCGGGGGGCTAAAATAAAGATGACCCTCGGGTTGGCCGACCCAAGGGAAAGGATAGGTGGTGGTGAGGCAAATGGTAAAACCAAGGTTGGGCCTTGCTGGAGGAGTTTTATTCAAAGCAAACTGTCAAGGGGGTCCCATAAATCACCCGACCGCGTAAGGAACGCAAAATCCGGGAACATAACACCGGTATGATGGAAACTAGGGCGGCAAGAGTGGAACAAAACACTAGGCATAAGGCCGAGTCTTCCACCCTTTACCAAGTATATAGATGCATTAATAATATAGGAGATATTGTGATATCCCAACAAAAATCCTGTCCACCATGGAGAAATCTTCAACTTCACCTGCAACTAGCAACGCTATAAGAGGGGTTGAGCAAAGCGGTAACATAGCCAAACAACGGTTTGCATAGGAAAGGTGTCAAAGCTTAAAGGTTCATTGCAATATGGGATGGCTTGATAAACAAGTGATAGGTAGCGCAACATAGCGATAGAACGAAACAACTAGCATAGCAATGATAGTAGTGAGATCCAGGATAGCGGTCATCTTGCCTGAAATCCCGCAAGGAAGAAGAACGAGTCCATGAAGAAGACGAACGGATGAAGCCACGAATACGAACCAAGCGTAGACGAATGAATCCTCACTATCGCAACGAAACATGAACTATCGAAAAGAAGCACACAACATAGGTAAACACACCACACATGAACAAGGTAAACACACCACACATGAACAAGGCATGATGCACAACAAGCATGATGCATGACAAACCTAGATGAAGCTACTCATGGCAAGAGATGATGCAAACAAGAGCAACACATCAAGGCAAGTTTAAATGAGGCCGGGAACAACATATAACAATTCCGGTAAGTCCTCATATGCAAATTTCGAAATTGGTCCAGATCTGAATAAACCTTATGTTCAAGTTGTTAAACAGCAAGTTAAGATGCACAAGGAGCATCTACACGAGATTCTAGTCAAGTTACATATAAAGTTCATTTAGTTCGGAGCTACGGCCTAGAATATATGAGCAAAACAAGTTAAACATGGCATTGATGCGAAATGCACCCAAACATCAAGCAAACACCTCAAAACAAGGATGCAACATGATAATATGAAACTACAAGCAATTCTAAGCAAGTTTCATATAGAGCACACTCAAAACGGAGCAACGGTTGCAGAGATATGATGGCATGAACATGGCATGATTATTACAAAAATCTGGGACTTAGGATTTCGGGGGTCAACCTTCGGATCTGGATCGGGCCGGGCACGGGAACCGAGGTGGCCGGAGTTCTCGCTGGAGAGCGGCTGGGGAAGGTCGGAGGAGGCGGCCCCGGCCCGGATCTCGCCGGATCCGGCCGGTGGCGAGCAGCAGAGGCGACGGGGCGATGAGGCGGAGTCGGGCGGCCGGCGAGGAGGCACTCCGGCGCAGCGGCCGAGGGCGGCGGAGGGAGCGCGCCGGCAGGGACGGGACGCCGGAGGACGGGGGCGCGGGGACGCGGGGAGGCGCCCGCGGGCGGCG
>NC_057804.1:19542500-19549139 GCF_018294505.1 Triticum aestivum | reverse complement strand
CTCGGGGCGGCGGCGGCTCCGGCCGGGCGGGAGGTTGCGGCGAGGCTTCGGGCCGAGGCGGCGGCGCGGACGGGCGGCAGCGGGCGCGGTGCGGGCTCGCGCGGGCCCGATCCGGGCCCCGCGGGCCGCGGCGGAGGTGGGAGGAGAGAGAGGGTGAGGTGGCGGCGCGCGGTTGGAGGAGAGCGGTGGCGGGGTGACATGGCGCAAGCGGGTTGGCTGGGGTGAGGTGGAAGCTGGACATGTCCGGCGGGGTGGACATGTCCGGCGTGCGAGGGGAGCGGGGCTAGGGTTTCGGGGGGATTTTCATCCGCGAATTTGGACGGGGAGGGCATAGTTTTATAGGTAGAGGGAGCTAGGAGAGTCCAAATGAGGAGCGGTTTCCGGCCACGCGATCGTGATCGAACGACCGAGAGCATGGAGGGGAGTTAGATGGGTTTTGGGCCATTTAGGAAGGGTGTTGGGCTGCAAAGAGAAAGAGGGGTTTCGGGTTACGCGGTTAACCGTTGGAGTACCAAACGAACTCCAAATGGCACGATTTACAGGCGGTCTACCGGTGCTATACCAAGGCCACTTGGCAAACCTCGGGCTATTCCGAGAAAGTTTAACACCCACTCACAACGAGAGACAAAAGGGGAACGCCGGAGGACATAGGAGCGCCGGATTGCAAAACGGACAACGGGGAAAAGGCTCGGATGCAAGAGACGAACACGTATGCAATGCAATGCACATGATGACATGATAAAATGCAACACGCAAGCACATGACATGGCAATGGCGGTGAATAACTAGCAGACACCTGGCGCATCGGATCCGGAGCGTTACATGCGTATCCTGAGTATATGCTGAATGTCCATCGGCCAAAAATGTTCTCTTAATCTGTCCATCCACCAAGCTCCATTGCCATCCAGAAAATCAGACACTCTATTAAAACAACACATTCGCTTTGGTGTAATCGGTCTATAAGAATATGGCCGAGGGATCCACGGGTCTCTCCATGTCTGAACAAGGGTACCATTCCCGACGCGCCAAATTATGCTCTTCTTTAGCAGCTCAAGCCCATGCAATATACCCTTCCAGACCGCTGACCCATTACTCTTGAACACAGTATCCAGGAGATTATCGGCTGCGTAATACTTCGCTTTCAACAGTCTTGCACATAAACTGTCCGGTGTATCAATAGGTCTCCAGGCCTGTTTAGCAAGTAGAGCTTGGTTGAAAGCCCTCATGTCTCTGAAACCCATATATACCACCCATGGATTTTGGTAGCTTCATTTTCTCCCAGCTCAACCATGCCATTTTCCTCTTCCCTTTCTCCACCCCCCACGAATACTATCTAATCATGCGAGTTAATTCATCACAGACTGATGCTGGGAGTTTAAAAACACTCATCACATAAGTCGGAATTGCTTGTGCCACTGACTTGATTAAAATCTCTTTGTCGCCAGTAGACATATATTGTTTCCCCCAATCTACCAACCTCTTCCTTAGTCTTTCCTGAATAGATTCAAAGTTGCCTTGGTGCATTCTCCCCTCCGGCACAGGGAGTCCTAAATACTTAGGTTCAAAACATTGCTGAGTAATTTCCAGAATTCCCTTAACTTTTGTAGCGGCCGCAGTTGAACAATGCTCGGAGAAAAGGATGGAACACTTGGATGGATTAATGAGTTGGCCCGTGGCCTCCGCGTAAGTGCTCAACAAACCCTTCACCAGCATAGTCTGCTGCTCTGACGCTTGAAAAAATAATAGAGAATCATCTGCAAATAAAAGATGTGATATCTCGGGAGCACCTCGACATATTTTGACCCCTTTCAAACCTTCCTCTACCATTGACTTGTTGAAGAGAGCTGACAAGGCATCAGCTACAAAAAGGAATAAAAAGGGGGACAATGGATCACCTTGCCGCAGTCCCCTAGAAGGGGTGAAAGACTCCGTTAACTTGCCGTTGAATTTCACCGAGTACTTGACTGATGTCACGCAGGCCATAACACGGGATATCCAATGCTGAGAAAAACCCCACCTGAGGAGGGCCTTCTCCAAGAACCCCCAGTCAACACGGTTATGCCTTGGACAGATCAAGTTTGCATGCGCACAAGGCCTCCAAGTTTACTGGTGACGTCTGAATATGATGGATACATTCAAATGCTATAATGGAGTTATCTGTAATGAGCCTTCGCGAAATGAAAGCACTCTGGTTCTCCGAGATAAGCTCAGTAAGAAGAGGATGTAACATGTTTACCATGCATTTCGACACAATCTTGTAAACAACGTTACAAAGACTAATGGATCGAAAATCTTTCAGTTCCTTCGGGTGTTGAACTTTTGGGATCAAGACAATGGCCGTGTCGTTGATCCCGCCAGGCATGACTCCTGTAACAAAGAACTTCTGAACTGCTGCAACAATTTCCTCTTTTAGCATTTTTCATTGTAATAATTCAAGTAACGTGCGTGCGTTGCCCACCAAATAAACCCAAATCTCTTTTCCTCAACAAAATAAAAAACTTGGTATGTACTCTCTTTTTTTCTTTTTTTTTGCGGGGAACTTGGTACGTACTCCCCGCGCGTACCTAAGCGATAGAACCCAGCAAAAGAACCCTAGTAGTGAAGCAGTTTTCCTCCTGTCCAAAGCGGCTGGAACTCTAGCCGCCGCCAGGAGACCCAATCTTCCAGTGCCGTCCTCCGGTGGCTCCCCTCCACCGGTGACCTCGGTCGTCGGTGGTGAGGGGGGTCGCCGGATCCACGCGTGTGGATCGTTTTTTACTTCCTTGTAGTTTAGATTCTTAGGCTGTTCATCGTCTTTGTTTCGGCGGCGACGATGACAGCGCTGAATAAAGATTCTTCAGATCCTTCCTTGACAAGGCCATCGGTCCTATGGTTGGGGATGGATTTGGAAACCGGAATGTTCAAGCAACGATGGTGTGGCGGCGACGGCATCCTGGTGGTGGACCTGTGTCCTCGAGCGTTTGCTCCAGCGTCGGCGCGGAGCTTGGGAGGTAGTTCAGGAGCAGATGCAGATTGTGGTCTGCATCGACAACATCTGGAAGACGGAACATGTGCTGGGTTCGTGGTTCATGGATGGCAGGTATGGTTTCCTTCTGCGACGTCTTAGTCGCGGTGGGGTGCCAGATCTGGAGTTCGATGGCGTGTCCTGGGTGTTGTCCTGGTCTGATTCGTTCAACAGTAAGGGCTTCACTTTTGGTGAGCCACCTTGGAGGTCCGCAAAGCTGCATATCAGCGATGGAGCCGCGTCGAGCTGGGTGAGGAGGTGATCCATCATTTTTTTTGTGGCTGCTGTCGTGATGCCGAAGGCAGCTGATGGACGTTGGTGTCAAGCTCAGAGATGTTCTGCTATCTTTTGAGTTTTGTCATGTTGGTCCTTACATGACTTGTATTTTAATCTTAATGATATGAATGAGATACGTATTACCATGCAAAAAAAAGAAAACTAGTAGTACATATACGGTATACTCGTAGACGGGCGTGATCCATGTTCGCGCGGATGGCCGCCGCCGCCGCCGCCTGCGACGAACTGGAAAACAAGCGCGCGCATATGGCGAACCAGTGCTGGTCGGCCACGTTCCCCGATCAGTGGCGGAGACAGGGGGACCAACAGGGCCCTGCCCCCCCTAACGTTACTGGTTTAAGACTAATACTAGTGTAAACACTGAATTTTTTGCTATCAAAACAGAGTATTTCAATGGACTGGCCCTCCCCAATTAGGTTTAGCCACGTTTGGCCCTCCCCATTGAATTTTCCTGGCTCCGCCACTGTCCCCAACGATCTCCTCCCGGTCAACTACAGCATGCTCGCCTCCCCGCATGGCCGCGTACGCTTCGCTGCCGTCTGTCGGTCGTGGCGCGCTGCCGCACGAGCGGCGCCACCGGTGCGGGCGATTCCATGGCTGCTCCTCTTGCCTCGCAACTGCAACAGGAGGAAGGCTCTTCACTGCCTCGAGGACAGTTCCCTGGTGCATTTGTGGGTCCTCCGCGAGGACGCCGGGAGGCGGATCATCGGTGGCCACGACGGCGGCTGAGTCGCCATGGCAGTGCTAGGTCTGATCAAGACCATGAACCTTTTCTCGGGCGCCGAGGTGCGCCTCGCCGAGAAGAACGCGCCGATCCTCTGCATGAGCCAGCGCCATGGCCCCACCTGCCTGGTCGTTATCTTGAGAGTTATCTTCTCGGCGCCGCCCACCTCGCGCCGGTGTATCATTGCCGCCATAACATACAAGTGTGGCATCGCACTCTACAGGGTTGGTGGTCCCAACAGCGGGTGGACGGTACAAGGATGTCCTAACGCGAGGCTTGTGGACATTGCATTTTGCAATGACGAGCTCTACGGCATACATTACAATATGACAATCGTCAAGTTTGAGATTGGTGTGAATGAGGACGGTGCCCCGATGGTCATTACGGAACGCTTGCTAGTCATCCAATGTATTGACGGTGTTAGGGACTACTTGAGCAGTACTAGGCACATCTTTGATCTGCACGACAAGCTTGGGATGGCATTGAAGACCCGGTGGTTGCCAAATATGGAGCCTTTCTTCAAGGTGTTTAGCCTTGTCAACTGCACGGGTAGACAGAAGGCGGCACTTTACAACCAGGAGTGGGTGGAGGCCACAGACTTGGGTGACCACTCATTGTTTTTGGGGGAGACATTCTCTAAGGCAGTGCATGTGTCAACGAATATGTGTGGCGGCGTGGAGAGAAACCGCATCTACTACTCGCAACGTTGTCCGTTAGGTCAAGATGCTATGATCCCTAGTTACAAGGTATCCATGACAATTTTGAACAACCTTCACGGCGAGACCAGCTACAAGGAAGACGACTCAAAGAATAACATCACCACCGATGGCCTAAAGAGGATCAGGGGTTATTCACATGGTGGCATGTGGATTCTCCCTCCATATATATAGCCAGTCTACACTCTGTGCTATTAGTGCATTAAATTATCTATAAGAGATATCATATAATTACCAATGAAGTAGGAGAAAAGAAGAGTGTAATAACACAGATGACAAGGTTATGTGTCATTTTGTAGACAGGCGGTAGTCTCATAGATGGGTAAAAGATCCAACGAGTAGCTCTTTTCTTGTGAGCATGATAAAGGCCTGGAATATTTTGGTAGAAACAAGAAGTTTAGAAAACTCAATTCAAGTACCATGGCAAAATCTATGTACTCTTGCCAACATGGTATATATGAAGTACCTGAAATTTATTTGGGTTGCCTATGCAATTTTACCAACATGTAGCATTTGGTTCCTCATAAATTTAGTGGCGATCACGACTCAATGCAGGACACTGATGCAGAAGCTAGCACGCAATCTAGGCCTCAAGACGATTACCGACTTTGATTTGAATGGAAGTAGGCGATAAGACAAACATACCATGCAGCTCGATGCAAACTTCAGATCCAGTCATACCATCTAGCATGACTGTTTAATGTGGGCTTGTCGATGATGTACGACGGCACATAACATTTCTGAACTCTAATGTTGAAGCTTCAGTTTTATTTACTCATGAGGTAACAAGAACATGGTATATTCGTATTAGACATTAGAAACTTCATCAAACAGAAATTTAAGTTCTCTGTACATGAAAATGATATAGTACTTAGTAGGAAATATTAAACTACTACTTTTACACATCTAGCCTGCAGAAGCATCAGTTCAGGTAAAATTGCTCTTACGATAAAGGGTTTCCCTGCTTTATATTATAAAGCAACCATCCGATACATCCAGGTCGCTAAGCATCAGTTCAGGTAAAATTGCTCTTACGATAAAGGGTTTCCCTGCTTTATATATAAAGCAACCATCCGATACATCCAGGTCGCTGGGGCCGCAGCACAAACAAGCCCAAAAGGAAAACCAAAAGAAAGAAAAGAGAAACAAATGCCGACACCGGCAGATCGACGAAGAGAAGAAGACCGGCAACCGCTGCACCCACCGGAGAAGTACCACTGCGTCTCTAGTATTCCGAAGCATCGCGCACCAAGCAACACCTACAAGAAGGAATGCGACGCCGCCGCCACTGTTGCCCGAACAAGTGCTAGGGTTTCCCCCGGTACGTAGAGGGCAGTGGGGAAGGGATATACCCGACGCCCATCAGGAAGGTCCGGCGGCACCCGCAGGCATCACCGCTTCAGTGCCAGGCAAGCCGCCGGGGATTTCTCCCAATCCACAACCACCACCACCACCCAGGCACTTTGTAGTGCACCACCCACTGCCGCCCACCAGCCTATGCCACCACGGTTACCGCACCATCCTCGCCGTCTCTTTGGAGCTGCCAACACGAGGACTGTAGAGGGAAAGGAGACAATGGCCACATGAGCGACCACTACTCGGCAGGAGGGAGGGGACAACCTCCACCGCCTGTGTGGAGCCTACCGAACGCGACGACAAGGACTTGCCAGGCCTTGATGGCCTGGCCGGGCCCACTTGGGCCCTGATAGTCCCTGTCACCCTGCTGCAACTCGCCGACCGACGAGGTGATCACCGTCCGTAGACCGCTGCCGCCTCGCCCCACCACCAGGGAGTGACGCCGCCAAACACCGAGCCACCGGCCCACCCCAACCTCGATGGGCCCCAAATGAGCCCAGATTTGGGCCTGGCGGGCGCCGCCAGCAACCAGCATCACCACG
>NC_057804.1:19537710-19542378 GCF_018294505.1 Triticum aestivum | reverse complement strand
GCCGCCGCCAGCACCACGCGGGCAGGTCCTGGCGGCGCTCGCTGGCGGCGGCGGGAGGAGGGATCGGAGAGGGGGGGAATGCTGGAGGGGGGGAAGGGGAGGAGCCCCCGGTTGCCTCGCTCGGGGAGGCGATGCGGGGGACAAGGGTTTCGGATGGGTGTCTTCAAATGGCCGCTTGCCGTAAAATTGCTCTTAAAGGACTGCTATAGTAGTTGTGCTTATCATCAGCTTTCATAGCTAGCTGTCCAACAGATTAATCCACCCATTGGTTTTTGGTTGTATTTGTAGACTGAACTTCAGGATCCAACTTTTTTTAGATGATTACTATGCATCCATACTACTCCCTCTGTTCCAAAATAGATAACCCAACTTTGTACTAAATTTGTACCAAAGTTAGTACAAAGTTGGGTTATCTATTTTGGAACGGAGGGAGTATAACCGTGGTCATGGGCATGCATTGATGTTTCAGGTCTCATGGACTGCTAAGTTAGTTTGCTCCAGTTCCGCACAACTTTCACAAACTCCCACAGCAAAAAATAAAAAATAAAAAATAAAGGACTTGTTCATATGGCCAAGCCTTGGAAAGCTCTATCATGGTGTCCTTGTTCTTGCATGTTTTCTGCACCAAAGACATAGTACAATGTATGAAAACTTAAAATTTGCAGAGAGTTGCTGGTACTGTTCATATTCTCAAACCCATACAAATTTCTCTAAAAAACAGTTCTTAACACGATGCTCCATCCATAGCACTAACAAAAGATACAACTTGACACACCTCTTGACATGCATACATACATACACATCCATCGCACTAGCAAGTCAGCAACAGGGGCAGTGCGTGAGCATGCATCTGATACTACTAGTGACCTTTGATGCTGATCTCCCCGCGTGGGATGACGATCGGCAGCAGCACCTTCACCAGTGCGCTCACCCCCGGATCATCTCTGCCGCAGTAGATCACGGCCCTCTCGATGCTAGGATAACCGCCCGAAGATGATTGCTCCCTTGGTGACGGATTACAGACAGCAGCCTTGCATTCTCCACGCTGCTCCTGGCGTTCAGCGTGTCAAAAGGCAGCAGTGTAGCACATTAGCTCAAGGTTCCAGGGAAAGGAACGAAACCCACACTAAATAGGCAGATTTATCTGAAACAGCACTATTACCGTGCCGAGCTTAAGGGTCAGATACTTTAGTTTAGGCGAGCGGCGGAGAATGAGAAGTAGTGGAGCAAAGTCGGAAGCCATGCACCATTCACCCAGCACCAGGCTTGAAAGGTTGCTGAACACCGGGCATGTTTGCAAACTCCTCTCGAGTGTGGGCTTCATGTTCACCAAAGATAAAATTGACAGTAGTTAAAATAGTAATACAACATACAAGAGGGGAATGTAGTTGGTTAAAAGAACAAAGCAGGTAGCGTCTTGCATTGATATCAAGAGGCAGCTAATACTGCAATAACCTACCAAGGCAATCGACAATATCAAGGTAGATGAGCACAAACATGAAGAACAGCACAATCCATCGTACCTCAGGTAATGGTGCATGCAACTTCAAGGTTGTGACTTGTGATAGGCCATCAAATACACGGTGATCCAATATTTTATCTTGATTGCCTAGACATATTGAAACTGCAACTAGAGAATGCAGATCCCTAGTTACAAGGATACCTCCAAATGATGAGTCGAGGATAGACAGATGGTTTAGATTCGGAGCACAAATCTCGTGACCTTCCTCGAAATCGCAGCGGGATATGTGTATAGTCTTGAGTGACCTCGATGAGATCTTCTGCATGGGCCAGACATTGCAATCTTGCAGCTCTAAATGTTCAAGCGCAGGGAAGTCAAAATTTAGCATCCTAAAGGATATGCTATCCAAAGTGACCATTTGGAGCCTGATTCTTTTCAGGTGCTGAGAAGGAATCATCAATCTATTATCGAAAAATATTTCTTCTCCAATGGAGAGACCATAAACATGAAGCAGACGAGCTTTATGCCTGATGGCATGACGAATCCACGTACAACATTTCTCAGCAATTGGACCACTTCTGATGAAGATCCGAGCTTCATCCAGGGGCGGAGTGCCATCACGCAAGAGTAGCAACTGGTCCCCAAACTTCTGCAGCCTGTTCTGATCAAATTTTCTCTTCTTTAGATCATCACCACCATTCACAAAGTCCTTGTAATCTAGGTGGATGAACGGCACAGAGGCCCATAGATAGCGCCACCTTGGCGAGAGCAAGCTTGTGCGCACGACTTCTGGCATTGGCAGGAAGGACATCACGAGATGGAGCAGCGGGTCTGGGAGGCTGCTGAGTCTGTCAACACTGTCTGCTGCTTGTCCCCGTGACCTCTTGGAACTTGACACCACAGTTGACATTTTATCAAACAGATGGGCTGCATGAATCCAACAAGTCAAATTTCATCAAATACACACTGCAGAAATTTTGAGAACACATACATGAGATAGAAGATGGTCCGCTACATCATACGATGACACATATGTATCTACCAACCAATGATGTCACCAAAAGATAAAGGCATAGCCATACATTACAGGATTATCGATATACTGTCAGAAGGTAATAAAAACACACATGTTCACCTAGTTATTTTCTTTGGCAGCATCAAACAACCTAGTAAATTCATTTTATTATGCACGAAGATTAAGAAAGTGTTGTTGTTCGTCAAAAAGGGAAATACTTCTATCAGGAAGGGAAAGGTGAAGCAGATAAGAGCAAAAAAAAGTAAGTTTGAAAACTTTAATTCTAACAATGTCCTTTTCCAGCGCTCAAGTAGCATACCATAAGAACAAACTGAACATTCTAGAAAAATAGTCCCATAAGTTGTCCCAAAACTGAAAATGGAAGTAAATTACCATAATTGTCCCAAAACCTTTAAATTTGAGATCTGCAATTGTACAACGCCCTTTTTCAGCCCTAAAGTAGCGTACCATGAAAACAAACTGAGCATGGAACTACATTGCCGTCATTATTGCAAGATACGACATAGTGGTCAGTAAGAGTTCAACCCTCGGATGTGGAAAGAAAAGTTCAGTACCCAACAGGGACAAGACGAGCGCTGCTCTGCTTAAACATGAGGCACACAAATAATAGAACTGGTGTTAGAAAGCATGGCAATCTATTTGCATATCTAGAATAATTCCTACCCATTATACAATAAGTCAATAATTCTCGATGATGACTGATGGCCATGGTCAATTACAAATGAAGTTCAGCCTGAAAGGCCTGCTGCCTGATGGCCATCGCTGTTCATTTTGGTTGAGTGTCTTTCAGGTATCTGTTAAAGCATTTTCGCATCCGTCCACTAGGGTACATATTTGTTGTGTACCAACTGCTTAGTTTACATAGAATTTCTTTGTATCTGGCTGAAACCAGGCCAAAGTATGAAATTCTGGTGTGGTATATTGACACTCAGAGTTACCAATTGTCTAGTAAATTGGGAAGTAGTATTTCCTCCCGCTACCTACCTGCACAAGTTAGCTAGCATCCAAATGAAAAAGAAAGAAAATTCACATTTACAGAGCATTGGCCTCTCAATTTGTTAGTATCACTTGTACTGCCATCAAAGGCTCTAATTTTCAGCCATAAAGTAGCATAACACTAACACACCATAAAGAAGAAGAATTGGTTATCAGAATTCGGAGAGCAGACCCAACAAAGAAAATACACCTACGCTGAACAGTAAAGTAATCTTCCAAATCTGTTTTTCAATCTGCAAAAAAAAGGGAATCAAGCACAAGGAGCGGTAAAGTAATCTCCCGCCGTACGATTTAATCCGCAGCAGCGGCCCCCAGCCTCAACCCCCTGCGGCCGGCCGGAGCTACCCCTACCGCCGTCCCTCAGCCCTAGCCCCAGCCCCAGCCGGCGGTGAACGAGTCCCCACCGTAATCGTAAAATGTACGCATTGTTGGTTGCTCACTGACCTGGTAGTACGCAGCCGGGAGGCGAGACAGCGGCTCCGGCGTCCACGGCGCTGTATGAATAGACGGCGAAGGACGTGGCGGCGCGAAGTGGAGGACGCTCGGTGGTGGCGACTTGGTCAGCTGGAATGGGGATCGAATGGGAATTCTTCTTTTTTTATTTATTATGGAGAATGAAAGAACAGGGGGATCGAATCGGAAGCCCACTCTAAAGAGCATCTTTAGCAACCCCGCACAAGTGGTCAAACCCGCAATTTTTTTTAAGAGTCATCGTAAATGCACATCCGAAACCCTTATCTTTGGAGGTTGGAAGGCTGAATATAGGGGCCCCGTATACCGGTCAAACCTCGTTGGAGCAAACACACCGCCGCGGAGTTTACCGGAATCCGCCCTAAACTTGCCGGAATTCATCACCGCACATCGGAAAAGGCCGCTAGACGCCGCAATCGATAGCCACTGGTTCGAATTGGACGAGCTCGACATTGTCGTGGCCTCCAATGACCTCAGCCTGGCCGCCAAAATCCTCCCGACGCGGTAGGCAAGGGGCGCGGCTCGCCTCGCAATAGAGCAAGGCGCGGATGACGGAGGCGACGGGGCGTGGCCGGCAAGGCTGGGCGCGGACGACGGAGGCGACGGGGCGTGGCCGGCGAGGCTGGGCGCGACCGACACGTGTTGGGGCGCGACCGGCAGGGACGGGACGCGACCGATGGGCGATGGGGCGCGGCCGACGGGC
>NC_057804.1:19530956-19537553 GCF_018294505.1 Triticum aestivum | reverse complement strand
TCGGAAAAGGCCGCTAGACGCCGCAATCGATAGCCACTGGTTCGAATTGGACGAGCTCGACATTGTCGTGGCCTCCAATGACCTCAGCCTGGCCGCCAAAATCCTCCCGACGCGGTAGGCAAGGGGCGCGGCTCGCCTCGCAATAGAGCAAGGCGCGGATGACGGAGGCGACGGGGCGTGGCCGGCAAGGCCGGGCGCGGACGACGGAGGCGACGGGGCGTGGCCGGCGAGGCTGGGCGCGACCGACACGTGTTGGGGCGCGACCGGCAGGGACGGGACGCGACCGATGGGCGATGGGGCGCGGCCGACGGGCGACGGGGCATGGCCTACGGCTGAGGGGGCGCAGCCAATGGGGTTGGGCGCGGCTAGCGTGGCCGGCGCGACCGGCTGGAGGAAGGGGCGGAAATGGCCGAACTAGAGGAAGGAGCTTTTTATTCCAATTTTACAGTTTGTTTTACAGTATCTGTTCGGCCGCGCTAGTTTTCGACCCGCAAATGCGATCTTCGTAAAACTGCAAACGCGTTTTGCAGGTCAAGTTTTTGCGGGGTCTGCTAGAGTTGCTCTAAGCTAGGCCCGGTGTGCGAGCCTGTTAGCCCATACTCGGCGCACTTGGCTCATAACCTTGATACGTTTTCCTAAAAAAGAACCTTGATATGTTATCCACCTTACCCGAAACAATTTTGTTCAAAAGAAGAAGAAAAAAGCTTACCCGAAACAAAAGTTATGTGACAGTGGGAGAAGACCACCCATTGTAATTATGTTATTAACCGGGGCCGGCATTTTGGTACCCAGGTTCGTCTGCACCACCGATAAAGAAAAAGAAATTCAAAATAAATACAAATTTTTTCAAGAAATGCCAAATGTTTTATTATGAGACGGAGTGAGTAAATGATTTGGTGCATGCGGTGCGCCCCAAATTTCAAATCATTTGGACATCTGAATAGCTCTTGCCAAAAAAGACAAATTCGGATATGTAAAAAAGTTTATTCTTCATGTATTGTTTTGTCCCAATTTGTTCTCTTTGATGTGAGCTACTCATATGTCCAAAAGATCTGAAATTTGGAGCGCACCTCACGCACCAAATTATCTACCATGCAAAAAATGTGATTTTTTGGATTTTTTCTTGTATTTTCTAAGATTTTTTTCTTAACCAGGTGCTGATGAGCCTAAGATGAGAAATGGATATTAGTTATTAACCAGCCAATATTGGCAGATTTTAATTTCACTTCTCTTATACCAAGAGAGAAATAAAATGATATACATGAAGAAACATCCAAAGTGGAAGAAACTTATATATACCTAAATAGTGCCTTGGCATAAGAGCCTGGGCATAAGAAACCAATTAGATGTTTAGACAAGCCTTTCCTAAACATTAATATTTTCTACAAATGTGTGTGTGTCAACATCAGGTAGGCGTTTTTCTATCTAGACTAGCACAAATGCCCGTGCGTTGCAACGGAAGAATATATCACCTCTTTATAAACCATAGTTACCCGAGTTTAGAGGGCGCTGATGAGAAAACAAAAAGATGGATGATTTGAGTATACTGCTACTTGAGATTTTGAGTAAATCGACCTGCGTCTTCATTCTGAAATTTAGAAGTAGAACTGGAAAAAAATAGCAATATCAATAAATATGAAGTAACAGCAGCAGCAAACAAACCAACCTAAAATAACAATTGCAACAATAGCAAGCAAACAAACCTATATTGATATTACCTGCAGAAATTCTCGACCTACGGGTTGCAACGGGGATTTTTTTTTACCACAAGCACCTAACTCAATACCCGACGCCCTCTATTTGAACTATTATACTGAATATCAGTAAGCACTCTTCCTGGAATAGACAAGGGAAAAGGAAAATTATGACTCCTAGAAAGAACTTGTGGTAAACACAAGAAACCTACAAAATTAGTCGAGGAACTGATGGCCGTGTGCTACGGGTTGTCATCTAGATCATTGATTGTAGAAGTCAAAAAACGCTCTCATTTCCTCCGGTGCCCTTTGCTTTAGATGCGCACTGCTCTCAAGTGGAAGGGATGTGGTTAGTTAGGGAAGAGCACCCAGAAAAGTTTGATCAAGTGCAACATGTAATCTGAAAATAAAGTAGAAGATTTGCCAAATGCCTGCATATGTTTCTCTGTAGAGTACAAAGCTGCGGTCACAAAACAACAGACAATTATGAATTGAGGCAAGCTTTCCTTTGAAGTGCTAGCAAATCTCTGCTTAGGCATGTTGGAAACTGTCATTCCAATTATTTATAACAGCCAATAAACATCCATAGATTAGACAAAGAAATGAATAGACACTCGGAACAGTTGGACGTAGACATGGTTCAACTATCAATACGCTTTGTGTTAGACTTACACAATTATGAGATACAAACAACCTGCATGTAAGACTTACACAATTATGAAAAAAATATTGTACCTCTGCCACTACTTCTATAGGTCCCATTGCAAGGGCAGTTATGAGATACAAACAACCTGCTTTTAACGTGCTAAATGCATGTTCATCATTGCTGATTGAAAAACATAATCCAAAAATCCATCAATTTCATGCATGTAGGGCGATCGGGATGGCTGGCCAGCGCAGAGTGACGTGGTGTGATGACGACAATCGCGACCACTGGCCGACAGATGCGTCGATCGCGGCAGACTGGCAGCACAGGACTGCGATCTAGGGGCTTGCCTCTGCAGCCCCCTCTCATCTGCCCGGCCTCTAATGCAGATCCAATGCTTTACATTGGCACAAGTGAAAACCAGCCACAACAGCTACAGAAAAGCACAAGCATATATAGAAACACATCCACATGGCATTTGAACAAATTTGTAGCAGCGGCATGGTACAGAAAGATTTTGAGCTAGTTTCTAACCTTTAGGGTAATGGTGGTCCTTTGTGGTGCCGTGAGGAAGCGCAATTTTATCGTGAGCAAGAGGCCGAATGGTCTTTAGTTGGCCGTAATGGCCGTGTGGTTAGAAACTCGAATGATCGCGGGCGATCAATTCCGGCAAACAGGCAACTATCGGTCTTTCAACGACTATCAATCATAGAGGAATCACCGCCACCACAGCCTTCAATGCTGGTTACGACACCAATTGATGGGGAGTTTAATGGCCAAAATATTCCGACTCGCGTTGTCTCGGGTCAATTTTATCGACGTAGCCCTGACCACGTCCTTTTGATGTGTCATGCATGCATGTGGCATGTTGGGCCATCGTGCACGCTTTTGCCCAGAGCCACGACTCACTGGGCTGCTCCCTTCTTTACTTCTCCCTTCTTTCCAAGCCCACAAGAGGAGGCGTGGGCCGAGGGAGTCGTCCATGGATGGTTTCGGGCCCAGGGACCAGCTCCGCGAGTCAAGCTGGTTTCCTCATTCAGTGAGCTCATTTCCGGTCTCTTCCCCAATTTTCAGCCTAAACAGTGCTTGCCTCCTCGCATTCCACTCTTACTATTCAAACCTCGAGCGCCTCGCTGTCCCCCATTGGTGGTTGCACTGCCAACAACTCCAACTCTTCCTCCTCGCCGGTGGTGGCGAATATCCCCTTAAACTCAGCTCCCTTTTGTTCCTCATGGCTTCAATATCATCCATGTGGAAGGAAGAAATGGTGTCTCCTGGGCGGTGGTGCCGCGCCGCTCACCACGTCACGAGGACGTGGCCATCACCACAATCGATCCTCTCCCGAATGAGGTACACTTCCCCAATGTGCGAGCTGTTTTAGAGGAATACCTTGAGGAAGTGCGGCATGTAGGAGTCTGATCAATACAACAGTGCCGAATAGAAGAAGCTTTTGTTCAGTTTCAACATGTCAGAGATAGGGACAAGCTGGTTAGTGACAGTCCGCATGCAGAGGGAAATGTTTTCATCACTTTCACCACGCATAATGAGGGCATAAATTTGAGGAGGGTTTACTTCAACACATTGTGCTGGATTCTGATTCTTGGTGTTCCCTTAGATTACCAGACTACTGATGATCTGGCAACTGTTGTCAGTAAGTGGGGGAAACTAATTGCATGGGAAAATGAGCCAAGAGAAAAGGGTAGGATCATTGCTAAAGTTAGAGTTACTGAGCTCATTCATGTCCCAAAGAGTATCAGGTGGTAAGAAGGAGGGGGGGTTTGAAGAGGACCGCTGGTCTAGTTCAGTAGAAATCATTCATCAAGAAATTCTAGGTGGAGGACCTGCTGATGAAGATCCAATTCCTCCACCAGGAGAGGACCCACACCCACTGCCACAACAACCATTCTAGGGTAACAATGATATTGATGAAGAAGACATGGATGAAGACAATGAAGACTGGGAGATGGATGAACACTGGGCAATGCAGGGGCACAATAATAACAATTAGGAAAATTAGCATGTTGAACCTGTTGTGGAGGAAGTATTGCAGGATGAGATTGATTTAGAGCAACCAGCCCAGGAAGATGTTAGTGGCTTACTGTTTCCCTCTCTGATGGAACATTTTTAGACAATGCTCCCATAGGTGGACAATTTCCAAGTGAGGAGGTCAACCAGGTTCAAGAGGTAGATTTAAATCAGTTGGATCAGGGCCTGGGTCTAGGACTTAACAATATATTACTAGCTTACCCAGATGATGACTGGATTAACCATGGGATTGATGCAACTAATGATGTTCAGAACACTGCTACACCAATAGTGGAACATGAGACTGTGTCTGCTGCAACAAACAACTCTGCTCACATCCCTGTTGTAGAGGCCCTGCTCCTCTGGTTGTAGCACATCTCTCTGTAATTCCTGAGGAAAATTTGGACAAGGATAAGAACATTATAAAGTATAATGCACCTGCTGTGGCTTCGCAATCCATAGTTCCTACTGAATCTTTGGCCAAGAGGGATGACACTTTGAACATCAGTACTGCTGGAAAGGAGCGTAACCAAGCTCAACCAATCAGAGCAACATTGTGTGGTAAGGATATTTGTGAGTACCCCACACCTCCTTGGAAACACCTCCTACAGCAACATTATGAGACCTCCAAATAGGGTGCTTCCTTATTGGTACACTACTGGAATCAGCTTCTTTGCCGTCCGTCATGACGGACGGCAAAGGCACAGATCCCGGACGGCAAAGGCCTTTGCCGTCAGCCAGCAGATGGCAAAACGTCTGGCTGAACGAGCGACGGCAAAGGGCACTTTGTCGTCTGCTGGCGGACGGCAAAGGTCATGGCTCTTTGTCGTCTACTGGGAGACGGCAAAGACAGACTCTTTGCCATCTGCCAGCAGACGGCAAAGACTGGATAGGCATTAATTCTGTTTCTTCTTATATCCATTCATTTTCACAGAAAATCACACACACACACACACACACACACACACACACACATATATATATACAATATATGATATCCAACACATATTACCAATAGTAGCAAGTTTCATCTATACATATACATAGTTTCATCAATATTACACAATTTCATCCATAGGTAGCAAGTTTCACAAAGTCAAAACTATCTTATTACTAAGATCTTCTCTAGATCTTCTTCTTTTCTTCCAACCTGCATAACAAAAACACTAAGAAAGAGAGAATGAGTTAGGAGTAGAAATGTAGGATTTCACTTGGTGAAATGCAATGCTGTAGGAGCCAGCACTTCAGATCAAGACAATCTTAAATTAGTGTAAAGTTATGGCAGATCCGTGCATGTGTACGTAAAGCAATTAACCATAGTTGTACGTCCTAGCTACTCTAGCAAATACTCCTACTCTATTGCAATACAGAAGAATATTGTGCTCCTGTAGTAGGTAGAGGAGTAGGAACAACATGCTGCCTGTGGGAAACTGATCCAAGGACGCACCTGGTGGCCGATGGGCTTGGCCGGCACTGCTCTGGCGAGGGGTGTCACTCCAGGAAGGAGGAGGCCCGTGCGGCGAGGAGGAGGCCCGTGCGGCAAGCAGGATGCTACTCCCAAGACTCCCATGCATGTCGTCCTCAGGATTTACCTAAAACATATAAGCAACAAGGATGGGTACAAAGACTCAGTAAGTTCATAAAGGAATAATAAACAATACTCATATCAATATACCAAGACTCGGTTAACACCATACACCACTACAAAAAAAGACACATCCGTGACATTTTGGGCCGAACGAATTTTTTTTCCTGTCATACATATGACACTTCTATGACGATAATTGTGACAAAACCCGGTATCATTATAGATGTGGTGGGCTCCTACTTCTATGACAAAAAATCATGACAGAAAATGGGCTTTTCGTCCTGGGCGGGCCGGAGACGCAGCTGCATGACATTCCTTGGGCCATCCATGACGGAAAAAACCGTGGTAGAAGCGAGGGGGAGGAAAATTTCGGGGAGTTGCCGGTTATGGTGGGAGGTCAGGGGCCGAGCGATGCGCGTTTCTCTCGTACACGTGCGAGGCGTTGGCTCTAACTGAACCCGAGCGAGGCGTTGGGCTCTAACTGAACCCGAGCGATTGCACTGTAGGCTACGCGTTACTGAACCCGAGCGATCGATCGATGACTGTTAACTGAACCCGATGGAGCAATTCCTTCACTACTGCTGCTAACTGAAGCCGATCGATTGGATGAACAGTGAGCGTTGCGAGGGGGGGGGGGTGGATGA